>NW_024572028.1:0-984 GCF_018153835.1 Drosophila eugracilis | reverse complement strand
AAAAAATGGGAAAATTTAAGTTGGCATATTGATAACAAGTATTATCATCCATTTTTGCTTGAATGGATCAAAATTCACCAATTTTAGCTGTGAATACAGTTTTGTTAGAAATTGAACAAGGAATCGAACGAGATATGCCACTCCAGATTCGAGTAACTATTGGCTTAGTTATAGCAATAATACTGCAACTTAAATTAGAAAAAATGGGAAAATTTAAGTTGGCATATTTGATAACGGGTAATATCATCCATTTTTGCGAGAAATGGATCAAAATTCGCAATTTTAGCTGTGAATGCAGTTTAGTTAGAAATTTAACAAGGAATCGAACGAGATATGCCACTCCAGATTCGAGTAACTATTGGCTTAGTTATAGCAATAATACTGCAACTTAAATTAGAAAAAATGGGAAAATTTAAGTTGGCATATTTGATAACGGGTAATATCATCCATTTTGCGAGAAATGGATCAAAATTCGTAATTTTAGCTGTGAATGCAGTTTTGTTAGAAATTTAACAAGGAATCGAACGAGATATGCCATTCCAGATTCGAGTAACTATTGGCTTAGTTATAGCAATAATACTGCAACTTAAATTAGAAAAAATGGGAAAATTTAAGTTGGCATATTTGATAACGGTAATATTGTCCATTTTCGCGAGAAATGGATCAAAATTCGTAATTTTAGCTGTGAATGCAGTTTTGTTAGAAATTTAACAAGGAATCGAACGAGATATGCCATTCCAGATTCGAGAAACTATTAGCTTAGTTATAGCAATAATACTGCAACTTAAATTAGGAAAAATGGGAAAAATTTAGGTTGGCATATTTGATAACGGTTATATCGTCCATTTTCGCGAGAAATGGATCAAAAATTCACAATTTTAGCTGTGAATGCAGTTTTGTTAGAAATTTAACAAGGAATCGAACGAGATATGCCATTGCAGATTCGAGTAACTATTGGCTTAGTTATAGCAATAATACTGCAAC
>NW_024572027.1:0-14719 GCF_018153835.1 Drosophila eugracilis | reverse complement strand
GAGCTCCCGGTGTATACGGCAGTGCTAGCGCGGGTGAATTCTAGACATTAATGTTTAGGTTCATCCAAACAAATTGTGGTCGTGGCCGAGCTGCTGCGGCAGTGCTAGCGCGGGTAAATTCTAGACATTAATGTTTAGGTTCATCCAAACAAATTGTGGTCGTGGCCGAGCTGCTGCGGCAGTGCTAGCGCGGGTAAATTCTAGACATTAATGTTTAGGTTCATCCAAACAAATTGTGGTCGTGGCCGAGCTGCTGCCATCGAGCTCGGCGTCCGGATGAGGGATTCACGTCACACATTCGCGCTAGTACAGGAGCCATATGTGGGCAGGGATGGCAGAATAACGGGCCTCCCTCATGGTGTGGGACCCTTACCACCGACTATGGCGTATGCGTGAGCGTTAAAGGGAGTTTTGGCTCAATCTTCCTTTGCTCCGTATACTGCCAGTTTGACACCGATCTTGAGCCGTACCTCAGGTACATGAATGCAGTCGGGCTGCTGGCCAGCAGAACCCCCGCAATCCTGGGACTCGACGCAGCGTTGCCCTGTGGTTTAGTAAACTCCCCCGGAATCCCGAGGGACATGCAAACCGCAGCCGGGGTGAGCTGCTGTCTAAGTGGATGCTGCAGAGTGGAGCCGTTGCCCTAAATCAGCCTAGCCTGGTGTTCACGTTCGATACCAACCGTGCGCGTAGTAACATCGACGTGACAATTGCCAACGATGCAGCATTAATGTGGGCCACATTCGAGTGCAGAGTGGACGAGTGCGAGTTGAGTGATTATAACATGATTACCGTAGTGAGTTGAGGGCTTAGCTCCTGTGCCGTCCTGGAACATCTCCAATGCTTACTGGCAGTTGTTCGAACAGGAGATGGTGAGTCGGTCTGCCGATATTCCGGAAGACTTCTTGCAGTCGCCGTTGGATCAGCAAGTTTCGACCCTGCGCGTCATGGTCCACGATGTGTGTGATTTCGCGCTGGGAAGGAGGACGCCGAGATCGCCAAGGAGAAGGAAGGGCGAAAGAGGACAGCTGGAAACGCTTCGTAGGAGAAAACGCACAAGATACCTGGGGGGGTTTATCGACGAGTGAATTCTTTGGGGTATTGATAAAATTTAAAGTATAAAATCATAATGTCCATACAGAATATCAATAAACATAGAATGGTATCATATTTTAAGAGCTTAAAAAAATATAGATTATTGACTCTCAGAAGAGACTACAAGGGTTGTGCACTGTTTGTAGCGGAAAGGTTTCCAAGTGCTTCAGTACTCGGCTTGAACGCTGACTTTAAATATTGAAGTAAGCCGAAAATTCTTTAATTTAAACTATCATATACACATAACTTATGCTTATTAAATTAAGTGTGTCTTAGATAAATTTTTAATTAAGACAGATAGTGACGCATGATCAATTTTAGAAAAATTAATATTGTATAAAATTAATCCAGTCATAATGACACTAGAAGATGAGTTTTATCTTAAGAAATCATTAAATTCTCATATTTGTAAGAAAAATGTTCTTAAATGCTAGAGTTAAATATCATTGTCATTTAACAGGTTTCTTTAGGGGTGCAGCTCATTCTGAATGTAACTTGGAGTATAGACTACATAAATCCATACCGGTGTTATTCCATAACTTTTACAACTGTTTGACATTTTTTATAGAATACTTATCTACAATTTCTAGCAGTATTATGCATACCTATAAATAAATACTACATTTCTGGTTCAAAACATATTAAGGGTGAAAATAATTTTAAAAGTCGATTTCTTGATTTAGATTTACGCCATGAATGTTATAAAATGGATGAAGCATTAAGCATTATAAAAATGTTATACTTATTGGTACCCCACTATATGGTGTTACGACAATGTTCAGATCAAGGGCACACAAATAGAAACAAGTACGGTACACTACAATATTCTTTGGCGTAATGAATATTCTTTCTTTATTCTTCAAGAGATATTAGAAAAATGTATTTGTATATTATAATGTATCAAAATAATAATAAAATAAAAAATAAATTTTAAATAATATTTTAATTAATTAATAATATTTTAATTTAGTATTTGGTTCACAAACGTTTCCGACTTAAAATTAAATGCCACTGCGACTGAGCATTGCGAAGTTAAAACTAAGACTGTGAGTTTCGATGGAAGTGGTCCCGATTTTTATACTAGTTTAGAGACACGCATACATGCATATTCAACGTATTTGTTTGCAAGCTTCTATGTGTAAGTGTACAAATACATCAGCACTCCCTCCAGACTACAGTTATATGTATCAAAGTGGTAAACGAAATCAGCGTTGACCAGTGCACTGTGGGGTAAATGACCACAAAAGTGTTCAAATTAGAAAAATATTATATTATATCAATGCATTTACAAAATCTCAAGCTGTTATGCGATATACTTAAAATGTTAATGCTTAACAGTTCATGTTAGCATAACAGCTGTAAAGTCAGCATGTGCATCCGAAGCCGTTTGCTAAATTTACATTTGTTTGTCAGTCAACTTTGATATTTAATTATTTGCGGTGTGGGGTAGTGGTGGATCTATCAAACACATAAGGAGATATTGGTGGCCGAATTTGGTACTACTAGTTTTAAAGGTGTCTGTAATATTCAAGTTCTTCCCATTTTTTTAGCGATAGAGGCGATGCCACGTCAACTTTTCTATGATAAAGGTATCCCCTATATTAACATAATACCAAAAACAGCAGTAAAAAATCTCTTATGCTTTAGTCGTAATATTTAATGCCATTTAAATTTGTGTTCTGTCCCATAGTGCAACGACTCAAAGATATTATATGCCCATACCAACATAGGATCCCAATAGATACATATACATACATAAATGTCGAACAGAAACGCAAATTGCAGAGGGTCTCGTCATCTGCTTTTTCGCATTTGTTTTCTCGAATTCTGAATTGGTCACTGAATACCCTTAGTTTTAGCAAAGGGGAATATCTTCTTACAAAAGGTTGATTACGGGAATTCAATTAAATTTTTAGTTAATTAATTTATAACCGTATAATGAGAAATGCCGTGATGGAATTTATGTACATAATAAAGTGTTTTTTTTTAAGCTAAATTACGGGGGTTTAGTAATGTGAAGAATATTAATTGTGCTAGGACATAAAAGCAAGCAACCACTTAGAAACCATGCTTCTTTGCTAAGTATATGTATATTAGCTCTTTAGGGTATTTTTCAGTCGACGCACAAAACTTCTTCTTGCTTAAAACTGAAGCACACATACACTCATGAAATATTTTCATGTATTGGAAATATGGTGAAGCAAGTGCTGAATTTCCCGAATAACATTTAACCCTTAAGGCGTATATAAATAATATTTCTTAGTTGCCTTGTTCACACTCATAACTTAATTTCAGAATTAAAAGCTTAAACAAAAACGAATGTAGCAAAAACCGTTGGTTTTAATTTATTAAAAATAGAACAATAAAAAATATACCAAGCTTTTTACTTTATCGGCACATGCACAATCTAAGGGTTGGGTCAAATACTAAATATTGGAATAGAAGGTATTTTTTAAGCTTATATAATATCTTCATAAAGAAACAGGTATAACTTTGTACAATTTTAATTCTCTCTCCAGATTTTACGTACTAACTATATTTCTTATTCGTATATCTTCTTTTTTATTATTATTATTTATTATTTACAGTAGTTAATGGAAAATTGAGTATCGATGTGTGATTAGCGTGGTGATGAGCAAAGACCCGAATATTTCGGGCAAAGAGGTGACCGAAAAGGTGCGTAAGGAGATCGCCCCTTCGCTTGGTGTGCGCCTGCATGAAGTGAGAGGGCTTGCGCGTGGCGGTGCCATAATCCGCGCCCCCTCATCAGGCGAGATTCGCAAGGTCGTTGCGAACAAGAAGTTCGGAGAAGTTGGCCTCGAGGTCAAGCAGAACTCTGCGCAGCGGCCGAAGCTTGTAATCCAAGACGTGGCGACACAGATTGTCCCAGAGGAATTTATGGAGGAACTTTTTGCCAACAACCTTAAGGAGCACATTCCTGAGGCGGAGTTCCGCAGGGCGGTGAGGTGACCGAAAAGGAGATAGCGCCCCTTCGCTTGGTGTGCGCCTGCATGAGGTGAGAGGGCTTGCGCGTGGCGGTGCCATAATCCGCACCCCCTCATCAGGCGAGATTCGCCTTAAGGAGCACATTCCTGAGGCGGAGTTCCGCAGGGCGGAATTAGCCCTGGACGGTCGCAGACGGATCCACCATTAATGTGAATCTCGAATGTGAGCCGAAAGTGCTTGAGCTGCTGGAAGGCGGGAGAATATACATTAAGTGGTTCTCTTACCGATGCAGGGCACTTGTCCGGACTTACGCCTGCCATAGGTGTGTTGATTTTAATCATAAAGTTGCAGATTGCAAGCAGAAGAAAAATGACTGCAGACAGTGCGGACAGTCCGGACACAGTGCGCGAAGCTGCACCAACCCTGTCGACTGCCGGAATTGCCGTTTCTACGGTTGCTGTTTAAGTTTGCTCATTCGAGGCACTCTTTAGTTTTCCCACCCGTGGTAAGAGACTTTAAATTTGTAGATCAGCGCCTTATAATTTGTTGCCAACGCACGATCAGCTTAAGGTTGCAAAAATAAAATTTATCTCGGTCTCGTTTCAGTCGTTGGCGAGAGCGCAAGTTTTTTCGGTTTGGCTCCGTTATCTTCGTTATCTTTCGAGCCGCCGTGCTTGCTGTCTTTGCAGAGTAAACAGTGCCGCTGCCGGTGTGTGCTTGAGGAAGTTTTTACGCTACTTGAGGTGCTTACCCCACTGCCGCCTACCACTGATCATAGTACCCCTACTCGAGCCACTCGAAATTCAAAACCGTCAAGAAGAGGGACGAAGCCGCCATTATCGCCACTGCGAAGGCCGCCGTTGTCCCCTTGCTACGCCCCTCTGGGAGATCTCTCCGACGCCCCTCAGACCGCCACGGGCTCACGTCGCGCAACGCAGCTTTGGCTCTCTGCGACCAGCAGCGGATGCCGCCCCCGTTGTCCCTAAGGTCCATCATGGTGCCGGCTGTGGTCCCCAAGCCACATGCTGGGTATGCGTCTGCATACCCCAGCATGCCGGTACCTTCAGTTGCTTCTGTGCCCGCGCCGCGGAAACCACGCGAGACGTTGTCGGCCGTGGTGATGAGCAAAGACCCGAATATTTCGGGCAAAGAGGTGACCGAAAAGGTGCGTAAGGAGATCGCCCCTTCACGTGGTGTGCGCCGTGGCGGTGCCATAATCCGCACCCCCTCCTCATCAGGCGAGATTCGCAAGGTCGTTGCGAACAAGAAGTTCGGAGAAGTTGTCCTCGAGGTCAAGCAGAACTCTGCGCAGCGGCCGAAGCTTGTAATCCAAGACGTGGCGACACAGATTGTCCCAGAGGAATTTATGGAGGAACTTTTTGCCAACAACCTTAAGGAGCACATTCCTGAGGCGGAGTTCCGCAGGGCGGTGCTCCTTGAGAATTAGCCCTGGACGGTCGCAGACGGATCCACCATTAATGTGAATCTCGAATGTGAGCCGAAAGTGCTTGAGCTGCTGGAAGGCGGGAGAATATACATTAAGTGGTTCTCTTACCGATGCAGGGCACCTGCCATAGGTGTGTTGGTTTTAATCATAAAGTTGCAGAGTGCAAGCAGAAGGAAAATGTCTGCAGACAGTGCGGACAGTCCAGACACAGTGCGCGAAGCTGCACCAACCCTGTCGACTGCCGGAATTGCCGTTTCTACGGGCACCCTTCGGGGCACAGCATGCTGTCCTCGAGCTCCCGGTGTATACGGCAGTGCTAGGAACTAGCGCGGGTGAATTCTGAGACATTAATGTTTAGGTTCATCCAAACAAATTGTGGTCGTGGCCGAGCTGCTGCGGCAGTGCTAGCGCGGGTAAATTCTAGACATTAATGTTTAGGTTCATCCAAACAAATTGTGGTCGTGGCCGAGCTGCTGCCATCGAGCTCGGCGTCCGGATGAGGGATTCACGTCACACATTCGCGCTAGTACAGGAGCCATATGTGGGCAGGGATGGCAGAATAACGGGCCTCCCTCATGGTGTGGGACCCTTACCACCGACTATGGCGTATGCGTGAGCGTTAAAGGGAGTTTTGGCTCAATCTTCCTTTGCTCCGTATACTGCCAGTTTGACACCGATCTTGAGCCGTACCTCAGGTACATGAATGCAGTCGGGCTGCTGGCCAGCAGAACCCCCGCAATCCTGGGACTCGACGCAGCGTTGCCCTGTGGTTTAGTAAACTCCCCCGGAATCCCGAGGGACATGCAAACCGCAGCCGGGGTGAGCTGCTGTCTAAGTGCCTAGCCTGGTGTTCACGTTCGATACCAACCGTGCGCGTAGTAACATCGACGTGACAATTGCCAACGATGCAGCATTAATGTGGGTCACATTCGAGTGCAGAGTGGACGAGTGCGAGTTGAGTGATTATAACATGATTACCGTAGTGAGTTGAGGGCTTAGCTCCTGTGCCGTCCTGGAACATCTCCAATGCTTACTGGCAGTTGTTCAAACAGGAGATGGTGAGTCGGTCAGCCGATATTCCGGAAGACTTCTTGCAGTCGCCGTTGGATCAGCAAGTACTAATACAGCACAATCTAATCCGCACCAGGCAACGATTTGTAAACTGGAAACGCCGTCATGAACGATCGCAACTCATTGCAAAATATGTTAGACAGAATAATTAGCATCAAGAGAAATGATGATGCAACAAAAACGAACGGAAAAAAAGAAAAATCACATGGTGTGAGGAATAAAGATAAGAAAAAACAAGACGTTAATAATACGCTGTCGACCTATTTAAGTTCAAATGAAAGTGACAATGTAAATGCAAACTCAAGCATTCTTCATGCTGACGATGTGTTAATTGATGATATCATTAATTTTAGAGTATCAGTAGATACGAAAATAATATGCCCAGAGATATACCTTGAGGATTTAACAAAGAATCATTTTCAAATACAATTCCATGAAGACGATATTTTTCGATTGTTTCCAAAGGATCACATTAACCAGCTAGAGATGGCCATCAGAACGTTTTTTATAAAAGTTTTACCAATCCTTACATTGGACCCAGAACATAGAGTTCGACTCACAACTAATTGTTACGATACTTCCAATATCGTAATTCCTGCTATGATGCAATCACCAGTACTGGCTGACGGTAGTCACGTTGATGACTTGTTTTCTTACCGATTATGCCAAGATTCAGTGTTTAGTATTGGACGTGTACTACTCACATTTTGTTATATTGAATGTTCCACACATAATTTCCGTCTTAATTCATCCAGAAGTCTGTTTATGATCGACGGTGTTGAACATGAATCCTTCCACAGCTATTTATACGGCTCTGTAGATCAGGGCTGTTTTAAATGCTTAAGCATTTACGCATTTGTTTTAATTTTTAGTTTGAATACATATCATATTATACATAACTCATATAATAGTAATGTAAATATATCATTGAATGACACCCTTGAATGTTTGGGAACATCTATGATAATTATGCACAATAGTCAAGTCACAAAGAGTAATGGCTTGCAAATCATACCAAATAACGAAAACGTAAACATATTTGATTATTCATATAGTGTTAAATTATTAACACTTTTATTGGGATCATATTTGAATGTTAAAATATCTCACTTTAGACGTGATACGTCACGTACGTTAGTTATGTACATACCAGATAACCATTTAAATGTCTTAGATAGTATGTTATATACTTTCTCAATTAAGTACACTCTGTTTATGTTCCGATTAGGAGTCTCAAACTTTTCATTGATGATTCCGCAACATGTAAATAAATTTAATAGTAGTACGTATCAGCATTATAGGTATAAACTGCTTCCTACAAGCCAAGTTTGCAAAGGATATTATATACCACGAACTTCATTCTCTAAATTGACGAATTTAGCTATTTCGAGTAATCATAATACATTCGAAATAGTGACTATATCCAGTCCTCATTTATTGGATAAAACGATTTCATTAAATATACGAATTACAATCGCTAATGCGATACTTCACATACTAAGTGGATGCGTATTTAAGCATTACTTGCCTACACAACGGGATACTCGTTTTAGGTTTGTATGGTTAAATTCATTACCTGGCTCAACTATAGAATCTTTAATAAATAAGTTACGCGTTACATTAACTACTGAACGTAAAGAATTTTATCAGCAATTGTTCACTGATGAAGTATATAATAATACTCCACAACAGCTTACGGTTCCTGAAATTATTTATGTTCATGGTGTTTTTGTATTCAGCAAAAATCAACATGATTTTACTACTTTAGCGACGACTGCAACGCGGGTAACCATGCCATCCCGCATCAATCGTCAGATTTCAGAATGCGAATGATTTGTGTTTTATTCTTGGCCTGCTTGAAAGGTTTATAATTTCGGTGGATGTAGAGTGTTGTATGAACGATTTTAGGACCTGGGGGGGTTTATCGATGAGTGAATTCTTTGGGGTATTGATAAAATTTAAAGTATAAAATCATAATGTCCATACAGAATATCAATAAAACATAGAATGGTATCATATTTTAAGAGTTTAAAAAAATATAGATTATTGACTCTCAGAAGAGACTACAAGGGTTGTGCACTGTTTGTAGCGGAAAGGTTTCCAAGTGCTTCAGAACTCGGCTTGAACGCTGACTTTAGATATTGAAGTAAGCCGAAAATTCTTTAATTTAAACTATCATATACACATAACTTATGCTTATTAAATTAAGTGTGTCTTAGATAAATTTTTAATTAAGACAGATAGTGACGCATGATCAATTTTAGAAAAATTAATATTGTATAAAATTAATCCAGTCATAATGACACTAGAAGATGAGTTTTATCTTAAGAAATCATTAAATTCTCATATTTGTAAGAAAAATGTTCTTAAATGCTAGAGTTAAATATCATTGTCATTTAACAGGTTTCTTTAGGGGTGCAGCTCATTCTGAATGTAACTTGGAGTATAGACTACATAAATCCATACCGGTGTTATTCCATAACTTTTACAACTGTTTGACATTTTTTTATAGAATACTTATCTAAAATTTCTAGCAGTATTATGCATACCTATAAATAAATACTACATTTCTGGTTCAAAACATATTAAGGGTGAAAATAATTTTAAAAGTCGATTTCTTGATTTAGATTTACGCCATGAATGTTATAAAATGGATGAAGCATTAAGCATTATAAAAATGTTATACTTATTGGTACCCCACTATATGGTGTTACGACAATGTTCAGATCAAGGGCACACAAATAGAAACAAGTACGGTACACTACAATATTCTTTGGCGTAATGAATATTCTTTCTTTATTCTTCAAGAGATATTAGAAAAATGTATTTGTATATTATAATGTATCAAAATAATAATAAAATAAAATATAAATTTTAAATAATATTTTAATTAATTAATAATATTTTAATTTAGTATTTGGTTCACAAACGTTTCCGACTTAAAATTAATTGTTTCTGTATTGCTTATACATGGTTGTTTTATTGGAAAGCAGTTGGCATTGCCACTGCGACTGAGCATTGCGAAGTTAAAACTAAGACTGTGAGTTTCGATGGAAGTGGTCCCGATTTTTATACTAGTTTAGAGACACGCATACATGCATATTCAACGTATTTGTTTGCAAGCTTCTATGTGTAAGTGTACAAATACATCAGCACTCCCTCCAGACTACAGTTATATGTATCAAAGTGGTAAACGAAATCAGCGTTGACCAGTGCACTGTGGGGTAAATGACCACAAAAGTGTTCAAATTAGAAAAATATTATATTATATCAATGCATTTACAAAATCTCAAGCTGTTATGCGATATACTTAAAATGTTACTGCTAACAGTTCATGTTAACATAACAGCTGCATCCGAAGCCGTTTGCTAAATTTACATTTGTTTGTCAGTCAACTTTGATATTTAATTATTTGCGGTGTGGGGTAGTGGTGGATCTATCAAACACATAAGGAGATATTGGTGGCCGAATTTGGTACTACTAGTTTTAAAGGTGTCTGTAATATTCAAGTTCTTCCCATTTTTTTAGCGATAGAGGCGATGCCACGTCAACTTTTCTATGATAAAGGTATCCCCTATATTAACATAATACCAAAAACAGCAGTAAAAAATCTCTTATGCTTTAGTCGTAATATTTAATGCCATTTAAATTTGTGTTCTGTCCCATAGTGCAACGACTCAAAGATATTATATGCCCATACCAACATAGGATCCCAATAGATACATATACATACATAAATGTCGAACAGAAACACAAATTGCAGAGGGTCTCGTCATCTGCTTTTTCGCATTTGTTTTCTCGAATTCTGAATTGGTCACTGAATACCCTTAGTTTTAGCAAAGGGGAATATCTTCTTACAAAAGGTTGATTACGGGAATTCAATTAAATTTTTAGTTAATTAATTTATAACCGTATAATGAGAAATGCCGTGATGGAATTTATGTACATAATAAAGTGTTTTTTTTTAGCTAAATTACGGGGGTTTAGTAATGTGAAGAATATTAATTGTGCTAGGACATAAAAGCAAGCAACCACTTAGAAACCATGCTTCTTTGCTAAGTATATGTATATTAGCTCTTTAGGGTATTTTTCAGTCGACGCACAAAACTTCTTGCTTAAAACTGAAGCACACATACACTCATGAAATATTTTCATGTATTGGAAATATGGTGAAGCAAGTGCTGAATTTCCCGAATAACATTTAACCCTTAAGGCGTATATAAATAATATTTCTTAGTTGCCTTGTTCACACTCATAACTTAATTTCAGAATTAAAAGCTTAAACAAAAACGAATGTAGCAAAAACCGTTGGTTTTAATTTATTAAAAATAGAACAATAAAAAATATACCAAGCTTTTTACTTTATCGGCACATGCACAATCTAAGGGTTGGGTCAAATACTAAATATTGGAATAGAAGGTATTTTTAAGCTTATATAATATCTTCATAAAGAAACAGGTATAACTTTGTACAATTTTAATTCTCTCTCCAGATTTTACGTACTAACTATATTTCTTATTCGTATATCTTCTTTTTTATTATTATTATTTATTATTTACAGTAGTTAATGGAAAATTGAGTATCGATGTGTGATTAGCGTGGTGATGAGCAAAGACCGAAGCTTGTAATCCAAGACGTGGCGACACAGATTGCCCCGAAGGAATTTATGGAGGTGATGAGCAAAGACCCGAATATTTCGGGCAAAGAGGTGGCCGAAAAGGTGCATAAGGAGATCGCCCCTTCGCTTGGTGTGCGCCTGCATGAGGTTAGAGGGATTGCACGTGGCGATGCCATAATCCGCACCCCCTCATCAGGCGAGATTCGCAAGGTCGTTGCGACCAAGAAGTTCGGAGAAGTTAGCCTCGAGGTCAAGCAGAACTCTGCGCAGCGGCCGAAGCTTGTAATCCAAGACGTGGCGACACAGATTGCCCCAGAGGAATTTATGAACTTTTTGCCAACAACCTTAAGGAGCACATTCCTGAGGCGGAGTTCCGCAGGGCGGTGCACCTTGAGAATAAGCCCTGGACGGTCGCAGACGGATCCACCATTAATGTGAATCTTGAATGTGAGCCGAAAGTGCTTGAGCTGCTGGAAGGCGGGAGAATATACATTAAGTGGTTCTCTTACCGATGCAGGGCACCTGCCATAGGTGTGTTGGTTTTAATCATAAAGTTGCAGAGTGCAAGCAGAAGGAAAATGTCTGCAGACAGTGCGGACAGTCCAGACACAGTGCGCGAAGCTGCACCAACCCTGTCGACTGCCGGAATCGCCGTTTCTACGGGCACCCTTCGGGGCACAGCATGCTGTCCTCGAGCTCCCGGTGTATACGGCAGTGCTAGCGCGGGTGAATTCTAGACATTAATGTTTAGGTTCATCCAAACAAATTGTGGTCGTGGCCGAGCTGCTGCGGCAGTGCTAGCGCGGGTAAATTCTAGACATTAATGTTTAGGTTCATCCAAACAAATTGTGGTCGTGGCCGAGCTGCTGCGACAGTGCTAGCGCGGGTAAATTCTAGACATTAATGTTTAGGTTCATCCAAACAAATTGTGGTCGTGGCCGAGCTGCTGCCATCGAGCTCGGCGTCCGGATGAGGGATTCACGTCACACATTCGCGCTAGTACAGGAGCCATATGTGGGCAGGGATGGCAGAATAACGGGCCTCCCTCATGGTGTGGGACCCTTACCACCGACTATGGCGTATGCGTGAGCGTTAAAGGGAGTTTTGGCTCAATCTTCCTTTGCTCCGTATACTGCCAGTTTGACACCGATCTTGAGCCGTACCTCAGGTACATGAATGCAGTCGGGCTGCTGGCCAGCAGAACCCCCGCAATCCTGGGACTCGACGCAGCGTTGCCCTGTGGTTTAGTAAACTCCCCCGGAATCCCGAGGGACATGCAAACCGCAGCCGGGGTGAGCTGCTGTCTAAGTGGATGCTGCAGAGTGGAGCCGTTGCCCTAAATCAGCCTAGCCTGGTGTTCACGTTCGATACCAACCGTGCGCGTAGTAACATCGACGTGACAATTGCCAACGATGCAGCATTAATGTGGGTCACATTCGAGTGCAGAGTGGACGAGTGCGAGTTGAGTGATTATAACATGATTACCGTAGTGAGTTGAGGGCTTAGCTCCTGTGCCGTCCTGGAACATCTCCAATGCTTACTGGCAGTTGTTCGAACAGGAGATGGTGAGTCGGTCAGCCGATATTCCGGAAGACTTCTTGCAGTCGCCGTTGGATCAGCAAGTTTCGACCCTGCGCGTCATGGTCCACGATGTGTGTGATTTCGCGCTTGGAAGGAGGACGCAGAGATCGCCAAGGAGAAGGAAGGACGAAAGAGGACAGCTGGAAACGCTTCGTAGGAGAAAACGCACAAGATACCTGGGGGGGTTTATCGATGAGTGAATTCTTTGGGGTATTGATAAAATTTAAAGTATAAAATCATAATGTCCATACAGAATATCAATAAAACATAGAATGGTATCATATTTTAAGAGTTTAAAAAAATATAGATTATTGACTCTCAGAAGAGACTACAAGGGTTGTGCACTGTTTGTAGCGGAAAGGTTTCCAAGTGCTTCAGAACTCGGCTTGAACGCTGACTTTAGATATTGAAGTAAGCCGAAAATTCTTTAATTTAAACTATCATATACACATAACTTATGCTTATTAAATTAAGTGTGTCTTAGATAAATTTTTAATTAAGACAGATAGTGACGCATGATCAATTTTAGAAAAATTAATATTGTATAAAATTAATCCAGTCATAATGACACTAGAAGATGAGTTTTATCTTAAGAAATCATTAAATTCTCATATTTGTAAGAAAAATGTTCTTAAATGCTAGAGTTAAATATCATTGTCATTTAACAGGTTTCTTTAGGGGTGCAGCTCATTCTGAATGTAACTTGGAGTATAGACTACATAAATCCATACCGGTGTTATTCCATAACTTTTACAACTGTTTGACATTTTTTTATAGAATACTTATCTAAAATTTCTAGCAGTATTATGCATACCTATAAATAAATACTACATTTCTGGTTCAAAACATATTAAGGGTGAAAATAATTTTAAAAGTCGATTTCTTGATTTAGATTTACGCCATGAATGTTATAAAATGGATGAAGCATTAAGCATTATAAAAATGTTATACTTATTGGTAATCCCACTATCCTTGGAAGATTTAAGGAGGACGTTTTAATTACTCCAAAGGCAGTTGCAATTCAACTTAATAATGATTACGGTATGACAATAAGTAGAAAAACAGTTGAACGAAGGCTGAAGGAGGCTAACTTTGCTACTTATGTAGCCCGTCCGATACCTTTTATTTCGCCAAAAAATAGAATAAAGCGTTTAGCATTTGCTAAAACATTTGTTCACAAACCTCAATCTTTTGGGAACAAATTTTTGTGGACTGATGAAAGTACATTTGAGTACCATGGGTCGAAAAATAAAATATTTTGTAGATTACCCAAAAACACACGTTCAAAACTAAGACCTGTATGCCAACGAATTCCACATGGTGGAGGGTCTGTTATGTTTTGGGGATGTGTGTGTTTTAACGGGATCGGCGATTTGATACCCATTGAAGGCACAATGAATAAAGGACAGTATTTACATGTCCTAAATGATCACGCATTCACTTCCGGTGACAGGCTTATCGGACAAGACTTTATCCTGCAACAGGATAATGCTCCTTGTCACAAAGCCGCAATGATTATGAATTTCTTAAAGGGATTTGGACGTCAATTTATTAGATTGGCCACCCCAGAGTCCCGATTTGAACATAATCGAAAATGTGTGGGCTTATATAAAGCGTAAAAGATGTTCCAATCTAACAAGAACGCGCGAAGAGACAATTGCTGAGGTTGAAGAACTTTGGAAGGATATTTCTCTAGAAACACTTCAAAATTTAGTAAAAATCGCTTCCTGGACGTTTACAAAAGGTAATAGACGTCAAAGGGGGCAATATTTTCATTAACAATACTAAATTTTGATAACTTTTTTTTAAATTTAATAGATTTACTAAGATACATAATATTGTCAAAATACTTTTGTCCACTCACAATTTTAAATTTTTATTTTTATTTTGTAAACCTTAATATGAAATGAATTTTTTTCCCCTATATTATGATCTACTCTACTGTTGTATATAAATATATT
>NW_024572026.1:0-5223 GCF_018153835.1 Drosophila eugracilis | reverse complement strand
TCTCCCTCTCCTCCTTCCTCCTCCTCCTCTCCTCTCCTCCCTCCCTCTCTTTTTAAAAGTAAAAAGAAGCAGTAGAAAAGCAAGCATGTGAGAGTATTTTCAGAGTTATATGCATCATTGGAAAAAGATTATTATGTACATTTTATGTTATGTTACATTTTTTTATATATTGCACACACACATTTTATGCATTATATATTTTGTATATATATCATGTATATATTTTGTATATTTTATACTTCCTATACTATATATATACATCTCTATACTTACACCCATACCCTGCAATTCTATACCTTGCAGCACTTATATTATACATCTTTGCATTTCCTATATCATGATATCTTATATATGTTATACTTTGATATATCTTTTACAGGCATTTTCGTTATACTTATATTTTATATTTATATTTTATATTTTATATTTTATATTTTATATTTTCTATATTTTATATTTTATATTTTATATTTTTATATTTTATATTTCATCATTTACATACTTTTATATTTTATATTTTATATTTTTATATTTTCATATTTTATATTTTATATTTTACTATATTTTATATATTTTATACTTTATAATTTTAACATCTTTATAGCTTTTTATATTTTATATTTTATATTATACTTCTTTATATTTCACTTATATTTCCATACTTATATTTTTATATTTTATATTTTATATTTTATATTTTATATTTTATATTTAATTTATATTTTATATTTTATTTTATTTTATATTTTATATTTTATATATTTTATACTTTTATATTTTATATACTTATATTTTATATTTTTATATATTTATATTTTATATTTTATATTTTATATTTTATATTTTCTATATTTTATTATTTTATATTTATAATTATTTATTATCTTTATATCTTATATTTTTATTTTTATACTTTATATTTTATATTTTATATTTTACTTTATATTTTATATCTTTATATTTTATATTTTATATTTATATTTTATATTTTATATCTTTATATTTTATATTTTATATATATTTTATATTTTATATTTTATATATATTTTATATTTTATATTTTATATTTTATATTTATATTTTATATTTTATATTTTATATTTTATATTTTATATTTTATATTTTATATTTTATATTTTATATTTTATATTTTATATTTTATATTTTATATTTTATATTATATATTTTATATTTTATATTTTATATTTTATATTTTATATTTTATATTTTATATTTTATATTTTATATTTTATATTTTATATTTTATATTTTATATTTTATATTTTATATTTTATATTTTATATTTTTATTTTATATTTTATATTTTATATTTTATATTTTATATTTTATACTTTATATTTTATTTTATATTTTTATATTTTATATTTATATTTATATTTTATATTTTATATTTTATATTTTATATTTTATATTTTATATTTTATATTTTATATTTTATATTTTATATTTTATATTTTATATTTTATATTTTATATTTTATATTTTATATTTTATATTTTATATTTTATATTTTATATTTTATATTTTATATTTTATATTTTATATTTTATATTTTTATATTTTATATTTTATATTTTATATTTTATATTTTATATTTTATATTTTATATTTTATATTTTATATTTTATATTTTATATTTTATATTTTATATTTTATATTTATATTTTATATTTATTTTATATTTTATATTTTATATTTTTATATTTTATATTTTATATTTTATATTTTATATTTTATATTTTATATTTTATATTTTATATTTTATATTTTATATTTTATATTTTATATTTTATATTTTATATTTTATATTTTATATTTTATATTTTATATTTTATATTTTATATTTTATATTTTATATTTTATATTTTATATTTTTTATATTTTATATTTTATATTTTATATTTTATATTTTATATTTTATATTTTTATATTTTATATTTTATATTTTATATTTTATATTTTATATTTTATATTTTATATTTTATATTTTTATATTTTATATTTTATATTTTATATTTTATATTTATATTTTATATTTATATTTTATATTTTTATATTTTATATTTTATATTTTATATTTTATATTTTATATTTTATATTTTATATTTTATATTTTATATTTTATATTTTATATTTTTATTTTTTATATTTTATATTTTATATTTTATATTTTATATTTTATATTTTATATTTTATATTTTATATTTTATATTTTATATTTTATATTTTATATTTTATATTTTATATTTTATATTTTATATTTTATATTTTATATTTTTATATTTTATATTTTATATTTATATTTTATATTTTATATTTTATATTTTATATTTTATATTTTATATTTTATATTTTATATTTTATATTTTATATTTTATATTTTATATTTTATATTTTATATTTTATATTTTATATTTTATATTTTATATTTTATATTTTATATTTTATATTTTATATTTTATATTTTATATTTTATATTTATATTTTATATTTTATATTTTATATTTTATATTTTATATTTTATATTTTATATTTTATATTTTATATTTTATATTTTATATTTTATATTTCTTTATTTTATATTTTATATTTTATTTTATATTTTATATTTTATATTTTATATTTTATATTTTATATTTTATATTTTATATTTTATATTTTATATTTTATATTTTATATTTTTATTTTTATTTTTTATATTTTATATTTTATATTTATATTTTATATTTTATATTTTTATATTTTATATTTTATATTTTATATTTTATATTTTATATTTTATATTTTATATTTTATATTTTATATTTTATATTTTATATTTTATATTTTATATTTTATATTTTATATTTTATATTTTATATTTTATATTTTATATTTTATATTTTATATTTTATATTTTTATATTTTATATTTCTATATTTTATATTTTATATTTTATATTTTATATTTTATATTTTATATTTTATATTTTATATTTTATATTTTATATTTTATATTTTATATTTTATATTTTATATTTTATATTTTATATTTTATATTTTATATTTTATATTTTATATTTTATATTTTATATATTTTATATTTTATATTTTATATTTTATATTTTATATTTTATATTTTATATTTTATATTTTATATTTTATATTTTATATTTTATATTTTATATTTTATATTTTATATTTTATATTTTTATATTTTATATTTTATATTTTATATTTTATATTTTATATTTTATATTTTATATTTTATATTTTATATTTTTATATTTTATATTTTATATTTTATATTTTATATTTTATATTTTATATTTTTTATATTTTATATTTTTATATTTTATATTTTATATTTTTATATTTTATATTTTATATTTTATATTTTATATTTTATATTTTATATTTTATATTTTATATTTTAAAATATTTTATATTTTATATTTATATATTATATTTTTATATTTTATATTTTATATTTTTATATTTTATATTTTTATATTTTATATTTTATTATATTTTATATTTTATATTTTATATTTTATTTTATATTTTTATATTTTATATTTTATATATTTTATATTTTATATTTTATATTTTATATTTTTTATTTTATATTTTATATTTTATATTTTATATTTTATATTTTATATTTTAGTTTTATGTTTTATATTTTTTATATTTTATATTTTATATTTTTATTTATATTTTATATTTTATATTTTATATTTTATATTTTATATTTTATATTTTATATTTTATATTTTATATTTTATATTTTCTATTTTATATTTTATATTTTATATTTTATATTTTATATTTAATATTTTATATTTTATATTTTATTTTACATTTATATCTTGTATTTATATTTTATATTTTATAATTATTTTTATATTTATATTTATATTTTACATCTTTCTATTTTTATATTTTATATTTTATACTTTCATATTTATATCTTTTATATTTTATACTTCATATTTTATATCTTTATATCTTATATTTTATATTTCTATATTTTATATTTTTATATTTTACATTTTATATTTTCTATTTTATATTTTATATTTTATATTTTATATTTTATATTTTATATTTTATATTTTATATTTTATATTTTATATTTTATATTTATATTTTTATATTTTATATTTTATATTTTATATTTTATATTTTATATTTTATATTTTATATTTTTATATTTTATATTTTACATTTTATACTTTATATCTTTATATTTTATACTCTTATATTTACATATCTTTAGTATCTTATATCTTTATATTTTCATACCTTATACTTTATATTTTATACTTTAGTATCTTATATTTTGTATACTTTGTATTTTATACTTTTTCTCTTTATTTTCTTATATTTTATATCTTTATATTTTTCCTTACTCTCCATATCTTATATTACCTTACATTTTATATTTTTCCACATATTTTACATCTTATATTTTACATCTTTACATTTTACTACTTTCATATTCCTTTACATCTTATACTCCTTTATATTTTATATTTTACACTTTACATCTAATACTTCTTATAGCTACATATTTTTATACTTCATATCTTTATATCTTTGTATTTTATAAATATTCATATTTTATACTCCTTATATTTTATATCTTTATATTTTATACTTTATATTTCTACATTTTACACTTTTACATCTCTATATTTTATATCTTATACTTTATATTTTACTACCCTTTTATACTTCATATATTTCCATACTTTATATCTTTATACTTGGGAGATCTTATATATATATTTTTATATATTTTCCTATATTTGTACTTTTAGCCTCTATTTTGATTACTTATATTTTATATTTTATATTTCATATTTTTTTCTCTTATATTTTATATATTTTATATTTTATATTTTTTTATATTTTATATTTTATATTTTATGGTTTTTATATTTTTTATATTTTATATTTTATATTTTTATATTTTATATTTCTTATATTTTATATTTTATATTTTATATTTTTATATTTTATATTTTATATTTTGTATTTTATTTTATATTTTATATTTTATATTTTATATTTTATATTTTATATTTTTAGTATTTCCTTATATTTTATTTTATATTTTATATTTTATATTTTATATTTTATATTTTATATTTTATATATTTTATATTTTATATTTTATAGTTTTATATTTTATATTTTATATTTAATATTTATATTT
>NW_024572025.1:0-514 GCF_018153835.1 Drosophila eugracilis | reverse complement strand
GAGATCCGGTTGCTGTTCCGACGTGTGCAGCAGATTCCTGATGGGTTCTGGTCAATCTGAAAGCCTCCTTGGTTTTCTCCTCGCAGCCTCCGAGCTGATAGACGCGCCTTCGCAGTTGCCACTGCCTCCGGATTATGAACGCCAGGTAAAATCCTTGAAGGCATATAGCTTCCAGCTGGTGCACTTGTCTCGTAATTATGCTCCTCTTTATTCATGGTGCATGCATTGATTTATTCAACATCAAATTGCAATTGCTCCAAGCGTGCATATATATTTTATATTTATATTTTATATATTTATATTTTATATTTTATATTTTATATTTTATATTTGATATTTTATATTTTAGTATTTTATATTTTATATTTTTATATTTTATATTTTATATTTTATATTTTATATTTTATATTTTATATTTTATATTTTATATTTTATATTTTTATATTTTATATTTTATATTTTTATATTTTATATTTTATATTTTATATTTATATTTTATATTTTATATTTTATA
>NW_024572024.1:0-5961 GCF_018153835.1 Drosophila eugracilis | reverse complement strand
CCTGCCGCCTGCCGCCTCGCCGCCTGCCGCTCCGCCGCCTGCCGCCTGCCGCCTGCTGCCTGGTGCCCGTCGCCTAGCCGTGCGTGTCGCCCCGCTTCGGCCTGGGCTCCGTCAGCCTGCCGCCTGCCGCTCCGTCGCCCGTCAGTCTGTCGCCCGTCAGCCCGCCGCCCGCCGCCCGCTCGCCCGTCAGCCCGCCGCCCGCCGCCTGGCCCTGTCGCTGTCAGTCTGCCGCCCGTCGCCTGCTCGCCTGCCGCCTGTCGGGGCCGCCCCGCTCCGCCGCCCGCCGCCTGCCGCCCGCCGCCCGCCGCCCGCCGCCTGTCAGCCTGTCGCCTGCCGCCTGCCGCCTGCCTGCTGCTGCCTGTTGCCTGTTGCCTGCGCGCTGCCTGGTTGCCCGTTGCCTGGTTGCCCGCTGCCTGCCGCCTGTCGCCTGTCAGCCTGCCGCCTGTTGCCTGTTGACAGCCAGTTGCCTGCTGCCTGCTGCCTGCCGCTGCCGCCTGTTGCCTGTTGCCTGCCGCCTGCTGCCTGTTGCCTGCCTGCCGCCTGCCGCTCTGCCCTGTCGCCTGCTGGGCCTGTTGCCTGTGCCATAGTTTAGCCTGTCGTGCCTGCTCCTGTTGTCGTTCCATGCCAGCCTGCCGCCTGCTGCCTGTTGCCTGGGTTGCCTGTTGCCTGTTGCCTGTTGCCTGCTGCCTGCTGCCTGCCGCCTGGCGCCTGCCGCCTCGCCAGCCCGCCGGCCTGCCGCCTGTGCCCGCCGCCTGCCGCCTGCCGCCTCGCCGCCCGCCGCCTGCCGCCTGCCGTGCCTGCCGCCTGTCAGCCTGCCGCCTGTCGCCTGCCGCCTGCGCCTGCCGCCTGCCGCCTGCCGCCCGTGCCTGTCAGCCTGCCGCCTGCCGCCTGCCGCCTGCCAGCCTGTCAGCCCGCCGCCTGCTGCCTGTTGCCCGTCGCCTGCCGCCTCGCCGCCCGCTTGCCCGCCGCCCGCCGCCTGCCCGCCTGTCGCCTGTCTGTCAGCCCGCCGCCTGCCTGCCTGCCGCCTGCCGCCTGTGCCGTCGTTTCGCCCGTTAGCCTGCCGCCCGCCGTTTGGCCGCCTGCTGCCTGCCGCCTGTTTGCCTGCTGCCTGCCCGTCGCCTGCTGCCTGTTAGCCTGTCTGCCTGTTTTTTTCCGCCTGTCGCCTGTTGCCTGCCTGTTGTCCGCCCGCCGCCTGTCGCCCGCCGCCTGCCGCCTGCCGCCTGCCGCCTGCTCGCCTGTTTCGCCCGCTGCCTGTTGCCTGCTGCCTGTTGCCTGTTGCCTGTCGCCTGTTGCCTGTTGCCTGACGTTGCCTGTTGCCTGTTGCCCATTGCCTGTTGCCTGTTGCCTGTTGCCTGTTGCCTGCTGCCTGTTGCCTGTTGCCTGTTGCCTGTTGCCTGTTGCCTGCTGCCTGTTGCCTGTTGCCTGCGCCGTTGCCTGCTGTTGCCTGTCGCCTGTTGCCTGTTGCCTGCTGCCTGCTTGCCTGTTGCCTGTCAGCCTGCCGCCTGTTCGCCTGTTAGCCTGTCGCCTGGTTGCCTGTTGCCGCCTGTTGCCTGTCGCCCGTCGCCTGCCGCCTGCCGCCCGTCGCCGCCTGTCACCGTCGTCTGCCGCTTGCCGCCCGTCGCCTGCCAGACTGTCAGCCCGTCGCTGTCAGCCTGCCGTCTGCCAGCCTGTCGCCCGCGGCCCGTCAGCCTGCCGCCTGTCGCCTGCCGCCTGCCTGGCCTGTCGCCAGCTGCCTGTTGCCTGTCCCTGCCTGTTGCCGCTGTTGCCTGTCAGCCTGTCGCCTGTTGCCTGTTGCCTGCTGCCTGTTGCCTGTTGCCTGTTGCCTGTTGCCTGTTGCCTGTTGCCTGTTGCCTGTCAGCTGTTGCCCGTTGCCTGCTGCCTGCTGCCTGTTGCCTGTTGCCTGTTGCCTGTTGCCTGCTGGCCTGTTGCCTGTTGCCTGTCGCCTGTCGCCTGTTGCCTGCCAGCCTGCCGCTTGTCTGCCGCCTGTCAGTCTGCCGTCTGTCGCCTGCCGGTCCTGCCGCCTGCCGCCCGCCGTCAGCCTGCCTGCTCGCCTGCCGCCCGCTGCCTGTTGCCTGCCCGTCGCCTGTCAGCCTGCCGCCCGTGCCTGTGCCCGTTGCCTGCCGCCTGCCGCCTGCCGCCTGTTGCCTGCTGCCTGCTTGCCTGTTGCCTGTTGCCTGTTGCCTGTTGCCTGTCGCCTGTTGCTGCCTGCTGCCTGTTGCCTGTTGCCTGCCACTCTGTCGCCTGTTGCCTGTTGCCTGTTGCCTGTTGCCTGTCGCCTGCCTGTTGCCTGTTGCCTGTTGCTCTGTTTGTCGTCTGTTGTCTGTTGCCTGTCGCCTGTTGCCTGCCTGTACCTGCTGCCTGTTGCCTGTTGCCTGTTGCCTGGGCTTTTGCCTGTTGCCTGTTGCCTGTTGCCTGGTTGCCTGTTGCCTGGTTGCCTGTTTGTTGCTGCCTGTTGCCTGTCTGCCTGTTGCCTGTTGCCTGCCTGCCGCCTGCCGCCTGCTGCCTGTTGCCTGCTGCCTGTTGCCTGTTGCCTGCCGCCTGCTGCCTGTCGCCTGTTGCCTGCCGCCTGTTGCCTGCTGCCTGCCGTCGTCGCTTGTTGCCTGTTGCCTGTTGCCTGTTGCCTGTTGCCTGTTGCCTGTTGCCTGTTGCCTGTTGCCTGTTGCCTGTTGCCTGTTGGTCCTGTTAGCCTGTTGCCTGTTGCCTGTTGCCTGTCGCCCGTCGGCCCGTCGCCCGTTGCCTGCCGCCTGTTGCCTGTTGTCTGCCGCCCGTTGCCCGCCGCCTGTCGCCCGTTGCCTGCCGCCTGTCGCCTGCTGCCTGTTGCCTGGCCGCCCGCCTTTGCCTGCCGCCGCCTGTCGCCTGTCGCCTGCGCCTGCCGCCTGCCCGCCTGCCCGCCTGTCAGCCTGCCGCCCACCGCCCGTTGCCTGCCGCCCGTTGCCCGTGCCTGTCGCCTGCTCCGCCTGCCAGCCCGTCGCCTGTTGCCTGTTGTTTGTTTGCCTGCTGCCTGTTGCCCGTTGCCTGGTGCCTGTTGCCTGTTGCTCTGTTGCCTGTTGCTCTGTTGCCTGTTGCTCTGTTGCCTGTTGCTTGTTGCTTGTTGCTCTGTTGCTCTGTTGCCTGTTGCCTGTTGCTTGTTGCTTGCCTGTTTGTGCTTGTTGCTTGTTGCTTGTTGCTTGTTAGTTTTGTTGCCTGTTGCTTGTTGCCTGTTGCTTGTTGCTTTTGCTTGTTGCTTGTTGCCTGTTGCCTGTTGCTTGTTGCTTGTTGCCTGTTGTTTGTTGTTTGTTGTTTGTTGTTTGTTGTTTGTTGCCTGTTGCTTGTTGCCTGTTGCTTGCTTGCCTGTTGCCTGTTTGCCTGCTGCCTGCTGCCTGTTGCCTGTTGCCTTTGCCTGTCGCTCTGTTGCCTGCTGCCTGTCAGCCCGTTGCCTGCCGCCCGTTGCCTGTCGCCTGTTGCCTGTTTGCCTGCGCCTGTTGCCTGTTGCCTGTCAGCCTGTTGCCTGTTGCCTGTTGCCTGTTGCCTGTTGCCTGTCAGCCTGCCGTTGTTAGCCCGTCAGCCCGCCTGTTGCCTGCTCGCCGTTGCCCGTCAGCCCGTCGCCCGTTGCCCGCTGCTGCCCGTCAGCCTGCCGCCTGTTGCCTGCTGCCTGTTTGTTGCCTGTCTGCCTGTTGCCTGTTGCCTGTTGCTCCTTGTTGCCTGTTTGCCTGTTGCTTGTTGTTTGTTGTTGTTGTTTGTTGCTTGTTGCCTGTTGCCTGTTGCCTGCTTGCCTGTTGCTTGTTGCCTGTTGCCTGCTTCGCCTGTTGCCTGTTGCCTGTTGCCTGTTGCCTGTTGCCTGTGCCGTTGCCTGTTGCCTGTTGCCTGTTGCCTGTTGCCTGTTGCTCTGCTTGCCTGTTGCCTGTTGCCTGTTGCCTGTTGCCCGTTGCCTGTTGCCTGTCAGCCTGTTGCCTTGTTGCCTGTCGCCTGTTGCCTGTCAGCCCGCCGCCTGTTGCCTGTTGCCGCCTGCCGCCTGTTGCCTGCCGCCTGCCGCCTGTCAGTCTGCCAGCCTGCTGCCTGCTGCCCGTTGCCCGCTGCCTGTCAGCCTGCCGCCTGTCTGTTGCCTGTTGCCCGTTGCCTGTTGCCTGCTCCTGTCGCCTGTTGCCCGTCGCCTGCGCCTGTTGCCTGCTGCCTGCCGCTGCCTGTTGCCTGTTGCCTGCTGCCTGTTGCCAGTTGCCTGTTGCCTGTTGCCTGTCGCCTGTTGCCTGTTGCCTGTTGCCCAGGTGCCTGTTGCCTGTTGCCTGTTGCCGGCCCGTTGCCTGCTGCCTCGCCTGCTGCCCGTCGCCGTTGCCTGAGCCCGCCGCCTGTTGCCTGTTGCCTGTTGCCTGTTGCCTGCCGCCTGCCCGCTGCCTGTTGCCTGCTGCCTGTCGCCTGTTGCCTGCTGCCTGGCAGCCTGTTGCCTGTTGCCTGTTGCCTGTTGCCTGTTGCCTGTTGCCTGTCGGCCTGCCGCCTGTCGCCCGTCAGCCTGCCGCCTGTCAGCTCAGCCTGTTGCCTGCTGCCTGTCAGCCTGCCGCCCGTAGCCTGCCGCCTGTCAGCCTGTCGCCTGCTGCCTGTTGCCTGTTGCCTGTTGCCTGTCTGCCTGCCGCCTGCCGCCTCGCCTGCCGCCTGTTGCCTGCCGCCTGCGCCTTGCCTGCTGCCTGTTGCCTGCTGCCTGGTCTGCCTGCCTGCGCCTGCCGCCTGTCAGCCTGTCGCCTGCAGCTGCCGCCTGTCAGCCTGCCGCCTGCTGCCTGTTGCCTGCTTGCCCGTTGCCTGCGCCTGCCGCCTGCCGCCTGCCGCCTGTCGCCTGTCAGCCTGTCGCCTGTCGCCTGCCGCCTGCCTGTTGCCTGTCGCCTGCCGTTTACCTGTTGCCTGTCAGCCTGGGTTGCCTGTTGCCTGCCGCCTGTGCCTGCTGCCTGCCGCCTGCCGCCTGCCGCCTGCTGCCTGTTGCCTGCCGCCTGCTGCCTGTTGCCTGCTTGCCTGTTGCCTGCCGCCTGTCGCCCGCCAGCCTGGCCTGCCAGCCTGCCGCCTGTTGCCTGTCGCCTGCCTTGCCTGTTGCCTGTTGCCTGTTGCCTGCCGCCTGTAGCCTGCCTGCTGCCTGCCGCCTGCTGCCTGCCGCCTGGCTGTTGCCTGTCGCCTGTTGCCTGTTGCCTGTTGCCTGTTGCCTTGCTGCCTGTTGCCTGTCGCCTGTTGCTCGGTTGCCTGCCGCCTGCTTGCTTGTTGCCTGTTGCCTGTTGCCTGTTGCCTGTTGCCTGTTGCCTGTCCGCCGGCCTGGTTGCCTGTTGCCTGTCGCCCGCCTGTTGCCTGTTGCCTGCCGCCTGTTGCCTGTCAGCCTGCCGCCTGTCGCCTGTTGCCTGCTGCCTGTTGCCTGAGCCGCCTGTGCCTCCTGCCTGTTGCCTGTTGCCTGTTGCCTGTTGCCTATGCCTTGCCATTTGTTGTCTGTCAGTTTGCCGCTCTGCTGCCTGTTGCCTGTTTGCTGCCTGCTTGCCTGTTGCCTGTTGCCTGTTGTCTTTATGTTTGCTGCTTGTTGCCTGTTGCCTGTTGCTTTTGTTGCCTGTTGCCTGTTGCTTCGTTGCTCTGTTGTTTGTTGCTTGTTGTTTGTTAGTTTTGTTGTTTGTTGTTTGTTGTTTGTTAGTTTGCTGTTTGTTGCTTGTTGCTTGTTGTTTGCTTTGCCCAAGCTCCTGCCGCCTGCCGCCGGGCCTGCCGCCGCTCGCGCCGGCCCGCCGCCTGCCAGCCTGCTGCCTGTTGCCTGGGCTCGCCTGCCGCCTGCCGCCCGCCAGCTTCGCCGCCTGCCGCCCGCTCGCCTGCCGCCTGTCGCCTGCCGCCTGCTGGCCCATTGCCTTGTTAAGCCTGTCGGCCTGCCTTGCCTGTTGCCTGCTTGCCTGTTGCCTGCTTGCCTGTTGCCTGTTGCCCTGGTTGCTTGTTGCCTGTTGCTTGTTGCTTGTTGCCCAGCCTGCCTGTTGCCTG